>NW_015374048.1:429750-460184 GCF_001272555.1 Dufourea novaeangliae | reverse complement strand
GAAAACATTCGCCATGAATACACTCGACTTTTATCTAATCGGCCAAATGCGTAAACTTAATTGCACCATTAATGCTCGTTTATATGCATATTTTAGTGATAAGAATATCATATCACAGTGCAGCAACCTTAAAAATTCAATAAATCATGTCACATGTCGAATTAATAGAAACGTTGTATTTTCATGGAACACACGCATGTAGGTGTATTATAGATGTATAATGCATGAATGAATACGTAACTGGAACCGTTTAATAGTTTATCCTCGTACATAAATATGTATTTGCGAAAATATGATGTACAGTACGTGAATCGATACTCACGCATACGTTTAAAAATACAGACTATCGTGTTACCCATAAAATTTTGTAATGACATTACTTTGGACGGAGATATCATTTTCTTTTTTTAAGGATGAACAATAACACTTTCTCTCGGGAAGACTAGGGGAGTATTCGCATTTTTTTCCCACGTTTTAAAGCGGTTGGCACAAATGTCGCACCTTTTGTTTGCCCTTTAAAACATATAACCTTATTATAAAATACTTCGTTCGAACGATAACAAAATATTAAAAATTTCAGTAGACGTTTATACAGTTAAAAAATGAAAGCAACGAGACCTACGTGCAACTTACATAATAGTTAAATTGTAATTGTTAAATCGAGAATAAATTAAAGCGCGTGGTACTACGAAAACAGTCAGTTGCACGGCGGCAGTCAAACGTGTATAAAAATGTTCGGAACAGATTGAAAGAGCGCCATGCAATTATTACTTATTACGCTGACAAATGTAATTAACCCCTCGTGGATATCAGGAAACGTCGGGACGGAAGAGCATTTAATTGTTGTACTGGTGTCCGGGTGCTGACAAACGTCTTTGAGATTGATAGGGGTTTTGCAGTAAACGCGGCGAGCATTCAATTACTCGCAGGAGTAACGCGTCTATATAATCTTCCAAGTCGGTTAGACGTTTTTTCTTCTCTGATACTTCCGCCTGGAGTTGCAGAGTCAATTCTATGAGATCCTACAAGGAACAGAATGACTAATGTTTATACACAGCAACGATTTATAAATAACCATGGCATACCCAGCACCGGTAAAAATGTGCAATTACTTCTCTTGATTTTCCATCAAACTGAGCGAGAACTTCGTGGGGCAGATGGCTCTTTCCTGTCACCGTACGAATCGCGTCCTCGCCACCGATAATAATTCTTTCTGAGGACAGATTATTGGTCTCGTCGTTCAGTTCTTTCAGCTTATTCTCCTTCTCTTTTTTCTTCTCTTTCCTCGATTGTTTATCGTCCTTGGGACTCCAGCAGATGTATTTGTCGTCCTTTCTCTCCTTTAGCTTCTCCTCTTTGATGCTCTTATCTTTGTTCGAAGCTGTTTTCTCGTCTTTGTTCTTGGTCTGCAGTATGATCTCGCGCGGCGCCGGTGCCAGCGGTTCTGGGGTCTCTTGGAATCTCGAAGTCAACGCCGGCGAACCAATCGGCGAGGATTCTCGATGATATTCTTTTGGTTCGTCGATCACGATCTTTGGGCTTGGTTTACTCTCCCATCTGAAGGAACGTTTCAACTGTTTTTAACCCGTATCTCAAAGCAGAATTGAAACAACGAATTCCAAAACAGCACAAATCCACTGTTAATCTACAATCTTTCAAATCTGTTTACATAAACACCTGGTTTTCTGGTAACGTTAAATATGATTAATAATCATTAAAAACACAATGAAAGTATAAGCAATCAATACTCACAAGGAGGATCAACAAGATCAGTACAAAATTACAGACAATAAACAAAAAAACTGTCTTTTTCAAGATGCTGGTTGATGGACTTCTGCTGTTTTGAAATTCATAGCTTCAATTATCTTCTAAGAATTAACTTTATTACCTCTTAACGTTATTGTGAACTTGCTTCCCATAAAGCTTAAGACCCCATTCGTCCTCTTTTGTTTTACCGACCTTCGACAGAGACGTGGTAGAAGCGCTCATGGAATATCGTGGCGGTTTACTGGGCGCCGCGTTAGCCGGCGCTGGTGGTGGATGATGGGTCTCGTTAGAATTATTACCGGAAGAGACGCTCGAAGCAACTGAACCCACGCTGTTGCTGTTGCCGCCGACAACGGGCGCATTTAAAGACGACGCTGAGCTCTTATGTGACAGATCATCGAACTGAAATGAAAAACATCACTATTACATTATTTGGCTCTGATTCTTCCCGCCAAACATCCGTATGCATTATGAGAACAGTAAATTTACGGTGGGTAGTGACACTAAAATGGAAATGGGGTAACGTAACCCCAGAAAAGTGGGCTGCAAAAATACATTGGATGAAATGTCTACCCCTATACCTCGTCTGTGGTATGATTAACCCTCTATAGCCCGAATTTTTTTCGTGACAACAAATAAAATTATTTAACGTGAAATCAACAAAATGTCAACCTCTAAATACAAATTAGCAATGAGTGTACAATTTTTCAAGATTTCATTATCAGTCCGATATCTGAAGCTACAAAGATAATAATCGCTACGAAGCATCTTATCGGTTACTAAAAACAGGTTATAGAACACGATATGCACGCCATATAGCGGCAGAAAATTAAAGTAATCCAAAAGATATTGATATATCGGTACGTCACTTCAAAGTCCTACGGGGCTACAGAGAATTGAAACGGGAAAGAAACATGGGAACTGTACCGTGAATTCATCCTCGTCCTCGCTGATAACACCAGGATCAGCCTCGCCCGGCTGTTGTCTCGTGGTATTTCTAAACTTATGCTCCTCCCTCTCGTCCAATTCCTCCTTGTTGACATTGTGCTTGCTTTTCCCTTTCACGCGGTTCCCGATCGATTTCGCCAACTTCTTCAATCCTTTACGCTTCTCCAAACTGCCTATGCTGAGTAAACTTCCGCCGATCGAGTGGGCGGCAGAGGACAGCTGCCCGAGGGAACTTTTGTGACGTTCCTTGTGGCTCAAATCGGTCAAGCTGCCAGCCTTCACGATGAAGCTGATCTTCACTTCGAGCTCGCCCCTCTCCTTCGTATTCTCCTTGCCTGGTTTACTTCCAAGGGTGTACCTGATACATTGAATCCCTGCTGTTCAAGTACCGATAAAACCATCTTTCAAATGCAAATAAAGCAAATTTCAACGCAATAAGAATTCTCCAAAGCGATCGTATACAACATTTTGAATTAAATTTCCTTCGAACGTATTATTTTTCTTTTCTCTCCATTCGTTTCAGATCGACGTAGGAAAAAAAGGCTGCGGCAAGTGACGGGACATCGAACGATTGTTACAACTTTCCAAAATACCTTGCTCGGGATACCACTGTGTATACATACCTTCACTCGCGATACTTTCCTAACCGTGCGGATGTGTGCAACGTGCACACGCTATGATTCCGATACGAACTTTCTGCTTTCATTAAAGAGTAATGAAACAAAAACAGAGACCGTTTCTTTCACGAAAAAAAAAAAAGAAAAATTAAAATAAAAATGGTGAGCTCGATTACGTACCATCTATTTCGAGGTCTCTCGTAAACGTCGAAGCTGGATAGGGGTATGCTGACGGTGCCGAGGAACTCGTCGACGCCAAGGAAGTTACGATGAAGGGCCGTCAGCACGATTTCCGCGGTGTTTCCCTGCTCTGGGATAATTAATTCGCATTCCTCGTGCCATTCTACGTCTCTGACGGCCTTCTCCTTCACGGACGTTTGGTATTTCTCCTTACCGAGGGCGATCGTCACGAAACAGTCGTTGGTCTCTGCGTTTATTAAGTTTAAGTGAGTTCAGACACCGGGTGGGTGATGGAGACGATCAACAGCAAGGTCACGATTAACTGGCTGCGCGTAACGGGAATTAAATCTCGCGAGAGAGAGGCGCCAACGGTGATCCATTGTGTACTTATTGTCCAGATAAATTGTACTGGTTGAATGCTAGAACGGCCTCAGGGCATTTGGGCCCTCTTAACACAACAGGCATAATTAAATTAATCGTTCTTTTTTTGATGTATGCCCTCTAAATTTTATTGCTGTATCTTCAAAACTGACGTAATTACAGTTTGTGGAAAAAAATTGTGTTGACAAATTTTGTGAAAAATATAGTATTGGTGAATTTGTGAAAAATATGGTGTTGGTAAATTTGGGGAAAATAAAATTGTGTTGGCAAATTTTGTGAAAAATATGGTGTTGGTAAATTTTGTGAATCGACGTTGACCGACTGACCCTAGCTCATATTCAATGGGTCCTCGCAACTTCGAAGTATATGTATTGAAAGAAAGTGGAAAGATCAAGTAAGGATTCTGTGTAAGTTCTTGAAGGAAGAAGTAAATTGATTTGAGGAACAATTCCAAAGAAACTACTGCTGAAGATAACACAGAACCTGAAGAATATTTTGATTGCATTTTGGACGAACCTAGCGGCACTGAAGATATCATCGAAGATGCGGAATTGGTTAACCCCTTGATTATCACATATGTTTTCGAATACAGTCGTCATACTGGGTCGATTCGGCCCAAGCGAATTTTCAATCAAATGCTGTTTAATTAAAAACTATCTTGTACATAAGTCGATAAAATTCTGAGATACAGTTCGAACATTATAGTATATATTTTCATTGTTAACAATTAACATTTTGCATCATGTTTAAACAAATTCGACCGCAAAGGATTAATAATTGTTTAGGAATTATTCACACCTACTACTGGTATGCTTATACCGAACAATGTACGAAGAAGTCGACTCGTTAGTCGAGTCAATGATGTATTACACGTACGAACTTGATACTCTTCTTCTCTCCGTTGTCCTACTTATTACGCGTTTATTACGTGCGCGCGGTTTTCGCGTGCTCCGCGAAATTCGATTTGTATACGGGCGACAGACACGATGTGGGCAAACGTCAGAAAAAGGAATTCGATTTTCATTTGTTTTGAAATTCGACACGCTTCGATGCAATAAAAACAATTGCATCGACGACCAAGGACACTTGCTGCATCGTGTAAATGTTATTAATATCGTAACGGTCCACCCAATGACGCTACTTACTGTGTTTTCCTTTGGTCAATAAGCTCTTCGCTCTCTGAACTGCAAACAAAGAAAAAAAAAAGACTCGTTAGTTGCTCGAAGAAAAATTCCAGTATCGGACGCCGGATGGCGTCCGTTTTTTGCGCGCAGTAAACTTGACACAGTTACGTGGTGAATTTGAATTTACAAATATTTTGTCAAATTGCGAGCTCAACAAGAATATAAAAGGTGTCTCAGCAAGAAGTTGAATTTCGAATCGCGCGCCATTTTCATCTGTCAAATGATGAGTCACTCATTTGGCGGTTTTTTAAACCGAAATAGACGTAGCTACATAGAAATAAATCTTTCGGTGTATATCCGTCTCGCGCGATAAAGCCTTAACGCGATTCGTCCCGAGCGTGAAGCTTGAAGATGCAGCTTAAGATTAACGCGCGTCTAAATTTCGACAGTTTACTAGGATCGTTTGGGATACATTCGCGGTGTTTTTCATTCTTCCTGCATAACAAATAGTTTCTCTTTTCCTCGAGGGGAGAGAGACTCTCGTCGCTGGGATATTTAGGATAATGTTTTGTAAAACCGCGTTATGGCTTGCCGAGCATAATCACGCGTCTTTCCTATCATGGTAAAAGCGTTGAACGTATCGGTTCCCGCCCATTATTCTTCGACATTCTTACCGCGAAACCGCGCTTCCACCACATCGTTGCTTCGTTGTTTTTTCGACCAACTCTCGTAATATCACTTTTTCCCAAGTATCGAAGAATTTTAGTTCTCCCTATTCCACGCCACTGACACATTACATTCATTTCTCTCAGTCGTAACAGACGTAGGTATCACTTTTTTAACCATCATACTGTGTTCATGCAATACCTACATTTACATTTTCTGTGAAACTGTACATACATAAAAAAATAATGTTAAAGAAATTTTGAAGCTGATAAGAAACAATTAAATATAACCAGTTCCTTAAAAGCTTATGTAACACATAGAATTACTAAAGTTTACATATCCCTTGCGTTGGAAAATCAAACTATCCATGTACACTGTATAGAAAAAAAAGTTTCGAGATTTTCATAATCAAACACATCGAACTATACAATGCATGCAGTTATATGCTTACATTAATTGATAATGATAGAATACACATTGTTAGAAAACATGCTATGGTTGAATGTAACTGAAAAATTGTTCAGACATAACCTAAGAATCTGTCAAATCATTTCGAAAAACTGGATACGTATCGATGTTGTCTTTATTGATTTTAACCTCTTGAGGGATACTGGCACATATATGTACGTTTAGTTTGTCCTTTATTCAAGCATGATTCCAAAGACACAATAAATATAATTGTAAATACACATTTATTCGAAAGTTCCAGAACTGAAAAAAAAATAATTATTGAGAATATAGTCCTCAGCGCCGATTTCAATGACCTTGAAATATGTTGTCAAGCCCATCATTTTGAACAACTTTTCCTTATACATATAATAGACGGTCTCTTTTACTTTCCCAGATATTCCCGCAAAACTGATCCTACTAGTCCATTGAATTTCATCTACATATACGTGAATGCTCATGGCAATGTATGAGCAAGTGTAAACACATCACAACAGCCGGCAAACAACGGGTGAACTATCAAGTGATTGTCATTAATATTCATAAATATATGTGAAATAGATGCAGCTAAAAAAGTCTTAATAATTTTTCCCTGAAGATGTTACATATTTCTTGAAAACGTATCGAATAAAATCTGAGTTTCAAAAAAGAGGAAGTTCACTTCCTTTTACGTGACCACACGAGGCGAATCAGCCCCGGAATTATCGGTAAAACAGCTTTCGGGGCGGAACAAAGATTTTAGAATCGTATCACCACGTGCTGTTCTCGGAATATACAATTGTATATGTAACATGTATGAGGCGGTTTTTTTCCTCCGATTTCTCGCCGCACAAAGGTTAGTTGGCTGGGAAAATCGACTCTCTCGCAGCATTCTTCCACGACTCCGATCAGCGAGCTGCGAAGCACATGCCTCGGCTGCATCCAAATACCGTTTCCTCTGAAAGGAACATTCTTAACGGTTCGGGATTGCAGCTACCGTGCTGATTATGTCGGAACAATTTTTCAGGCATAACGCGTGTCTATAATTTAAAATTTTCTACGAAGGACGTGAAGCCCGGATATGTACATACAGATAAACCAACAATGTAATGGAAAACGTTTTTCGGAATCATTTTTCCCTGCAAATAAAACAAAATATGATTGGCAGAATAAAATATTTCCGTAGCAAAAAAGCAGAAACATGTACGAAAATTCCTTGTAAATTGACACGAGTGAAGTGAAAACTGGTTTAAAACGATACTTTACATTGCAAAATAACTATTGTTAAACCTTATCTAACTGCCGTAATGTTACGTGTTTAACTTATTTTAGTACTTATACATTCGAATCGTATTACCACTATGGTCCAATAAAGTAGTTACAAAAATAGAATAAAATAAAAATTACGATGTAATTGACGGGAGCTGAAGGACATAGCTACGATCCTGAACAGAGGGCACGAGAGGAACACACAGGGAACGAAAAGGGGGACACATCAGTCAGCTGCTTCTACACATGCTTTCACGCTTTACCTATTTTGCATAGACACGAAAGCGTTGAGAACTTGTCAACCGACATGTGAACTCGTCGCGGGCTCTAATTAACGGCGAGAGTAATTAGGAAAAAGCGGAATAACAACGTACAAAAAATTTCACGGTTAGAATTTCTTTACTGTAAGGACACTCTGTTCATCCAATAGTATTCGTCATACGTAATCATAGGTCACATTCTATCCGGTGAACAAAAAAAAAAGCACGCAAACCAATTTTCATCGGTTGAGTCATCTGGGGGTATCTGGGGCGTGTATTAACGCGCGCGGTTTTAAATACACTCTTCTGTCCTCCTTGGCGCGTCTCGGAGACGTCGCAAAACGTGTAACCCGGTGTGTGTCAGTCTCGTGACTCTTCTGTCGCAGACGCAAGGGAATATTTACATCTTTCAAGCTGTTGCTTCAGGAACGCAGACGAGTGCTGCGTCGCACACGTTTTAATGCATGCACGCGATCCAAAATACGCGCACGCAAATAGTCAGATTGCAATCTTCTCGCCTCTCGATTCAACTGTACATGTTCTCCATGGTTCGAATGTATTCGCTCGAGTTTTCACCGCCTCTTCCCAATCCACGCTGTCTATCGCGTTACGGGAGGCTGCGCATCAGACGCGATATATCGAGAACTCCTTCGATCGTAGCTTTTTCACAATCCTCGAAGCGGCAAACGTTACCTCACGATAAATAATCGAAACCGCGTGTGTTCATCGACCGCTCCACGAAGAACGCTCGCGACGATCGAGGTCGTTCGAGTGTATGTGTGTGTGTACGCAACCGTCGCCCGATGACATAAAAACAAACGTAAAAATCATCAGGTGATTAGACGAGGGGATAGGGCAGACTTATCGATAACGGCATTTCTTTCGTTAGAATACCTTCTCTGACTGCGTGTGTAACGAGCTTCCAGGGCTTCGATCACCTACATTCGACAAGGGATACGTAACCTAGCTTACACCGCGAATCCCCCCAGTAATTAGTTTACGGTACATCTGCTTCGAACCACCTGCCGCGGCAAAGCAACATTTCTGTCTGGTTTTGTGGCGTTCACGTTATATACTTGACTGTTCACCGTTCACTCATTCAGGCTTACCTGTCACTTGGACGTGTGTCGGGCTCCACATTTTAGTCGATTAGGTCACGGGTATGCGGTTACGAATATTCATCTGTTGTATGTCGTTCTCCTACGACGAACCGCGATCTACGTAACGTTGGGTGTCGTAGTAACGGTCACTGGCATTACATGTCACGGTTTTCACTGTTCTACGCGTCACGAAAAACGAGCCACACCGACGACGAAAATACTCCGGTCGAGCGCAATGTATCAAACACGACCAACTATACCTCGCTGCTGTTCGAACAACCGCTACGTCCGCCTCGCGCACCGCGCACCATTACGGTGACTACGGCGCATCGAGTCTCGCGCATCCACCACACGCTTACGGTTTTAGGAACGTACGACGCGTCCCGTTGGCCCTGTGCCAAAGATCGTGGTTTGCAACAACGAAGTTCACAACGCAGTGAATTAACACTCGAACTACCAAACCAGTCAAAATAACTGGTCAAAATACATTTTCTCATATGAGTGTGAAGAAATTAGTCAATTTCTAAATTTCTAAATTTTCAAAAGTTTTCCACGTTTATCCAGCAATCGAAGCAAATATGCGTTTATCGCCGGTAGTTCTAGTATTAACGTGTGAGTTAAAATAATTGTAATGTTAATGGTGTAATTAAAAACATTGTATACACAGAAATATGGTTCACTCATATTTTGAAAGAAATACAAGAATTTGGTTTTTCTTTTCTCCACGGTAGACGTTTGGGTTTTTTCGGAATATCGCGCGAAAGAATTTAGAATAGTGTCGTTAATGGCGTATATGCGCCTAATCCAAAACTTTTGGGTAGAATTGAAGACGCGTGGATGTAAATTCATTAAATTTGAAATGCGTAGTTACGATAAAGCGCTATTTCCGTTGCCTAGAACTCGTGAAACCTTCGATGACAATTACAACACGACCTCTCTGTTCGTTTCGAGTTAAATGAAAATTATTCCGCCTAGACTCTCCGAGGATGATACGCAACGTGAATAATTTAGTCGAGGTATATGAAATTTACGAAGAATATAAACGGGAAACGATGCATCGATGCGCGGTATAATCATTGTGATTCGTCATCGGTAAGATACGAGAATGCACAAGCATGAATTCGACGATAGAATGTGTACACAAACGCGTAGAATTGTGCGCAGCTAATACCTGTACAAACAGTAGGTACTCGATGATTGTTACCATTTCAGTTTGCTTAGACAATTGGTAATAATTCAAAGGAAAAATTTTTTTAACATTAACACAAGACAAATATTGCACGATAATGTTTGTATAGTAACTCACGTATTAGGTGTACCGAAAAACGTTGACAGAAATAAGCCCCTGATCATCTTACGCGTTCTTGTGTTCCAATTAAAACGTATATAGTTCTCTGCGGGTAATTAGTCAGTGGAGCAAGGACATAACAGAATCAATTGTCGGTTCTGTAAAGTGGGTTAGGAATGGAGGTATTGGTTTGTTTACATTGGAAAGATACAAATAAAGGATAGACACTGAAAATAACTATTTTCTGTCGAGTTTCCGGAGAATATCCTAAAGGCTTGGTGAAATATCCTTGATCGTTTTCGATAACTTTCTCTGCCCCATTCGGCCCCATTTGTCGCCCTAGGTCAGATGCCCTGTCTCTTGCGCGCCACTCGAATGCATCTAGGACGACAGAGGTCATTCAGAAAGATACATTGATATTCTCGTGATCCTCGAACGAATTGCTCCAACTCCGAGGACAATTAAGGTGAATTTACACTTTTACATTTTGAATTGTGGATCGCGGATGATTCATCCACAATTCGTTCGATTCATCAAAAATAGGGACTGGCTCCACTTTGTTTATTAGTCACTTTGGATGAAATGCAGATGAAAATAATCGTTACACCTTTCAGTATGGATGAATGATCCATGTTACACATCCAAAGTGTAAAGTCTAAATTCGCCTTTAAAAAATGTTAATAAAATATTTTACACTCTTTATTCATAGATACATACAAAACACAAAATTTTTGTAAGACATTGTAAGTTTTTATGCAGTGGGCGTAAAGTACCCCGCCCCCCCCCTGGTAGTCCATGTAATAAAAAAAAAGCTTGGCATTAGGAGGGTTCATAAAAAAAAAATCTAACAGTGATTTTCAGTATCCAACGTGACGTTGTATTGTCAAGCGAGTAGATGTAGTCAAATAGCTAGCTGCATAACTGAATAAATGATTTGCAATAATGGAGGCATTGGTATTCGTACGATTTCGTAATAATCGAATGCTGATGTACAAATGATAAGTAAAGTCATACGTACTCGCTGCGAATCACTACAGCAATGTCTTCATACGTATAGAAAATGTTTCTTAAAGTTCATCCATATGATATGCAATAACTAGGCGACAGAGTGTTTATCTTTTACAAGAAATAGCTTTCCAAGACGGAAAGACACGTCATTCCGCGGATATCTGATTAACGCCGTCGATGACTCGTTGCTTTATTATAGATTTATCATTATTATGATATCAGACAATTTTACCTTTCCTTATCGAGGATAGACGCTCTTGTTTGTCGATATGACATACGACGATTGTTTGATAACGTCGCATGTCCACATTATAAAATATCTACACTTCCATCGAATTTTAATTGTCCATTCGACGTGGATCCCGTATAGTTGCGTTCGTGTTGATCTTTATATGGAGCAATATATGGCCAAACGAAAGTTTTGGCAATATTTTTCCCCTTATGGAAAAGTACGCCCAGTGACGCCTTAAAGGCGGCTTAAAGGCGCCTTAGACCTGAAATAGCCGTAAAACAGGCGTCTTCAAGGCGTCATGTCTTATCTGGGACCTAAAGTATACCAAAGCTAGATATGAGAACATAACCGCTTAATTGTAATCGACCAAAGGCCTGAAATACAATAACATAATAATAAACTTTTCCTCTTATGTATCATTACTTCCACGAGACGTGTATTGCATTTGGAAATAATATTGTAACGAGGCTCGATGCCAGGAATTTACACTATTCTCGAAACGTTGCATCGAACCATCGAATTTCCATCTCTTTAAATGCGAAACAGGTTATCGCTGCCACTACGATAACGTATCTTAGTTCGAAAATTTACTGCAAAGTGGCTTTTTACGCGCAGTAAAGGCGGTGTGTATATGCTGTCCTACATAAATTCTGTGCCCCTATACGTTGAAATACCCATATTTACATAGCTCCCGCGCGCGTATTAAAATCTTGTTATTTTTCCTCAATCCCCGATAATCAGTGTTTTAAGTGCTTATACGGTTAATAATCCCTGCCAGAAACGATACGATCGAGGCATTTGAATCTCTCCATGTGCGTCAACGAATGCGCGATTCGTGAAATACGCGGTGTGCAACAGGTGTCCAGCTTGCGTCTCATTCTGTGAAACAAGTACGTGGCAGGTAATGGTGTTTGGGTTACTACAATGATATTTCTATGTCGTATCGTAAGAGTACAAAGTACAACTCAAAATACGTGTCTTTCCTTGGAACAAATCGCGATCAAACATTTACCCCGATTTCTTGGAATCGTCGACAGGTGGAGCTCAAATGATCACCATGCGATGATACTTTGCGGTCGTACCACTAGAGGGCTACAATGAATCCCTCGATTCTTACGCGTTTTGCGAATACCTGATTACGAGTGTTTCCGTAATCAGATATCTAGATTCGAAAAAAAAACAGTCGAACACAGATAACTCCTGGCACAAACGTGTAAGAACGCAACCCAATTTCTTATCGTTTACTTCCATATCCCGGTTTCAAACGCACACCAGTCATTTACAACTCCTCGATTAGACAAGTACATCAGCAGCATCGGATTCGTCTCCACTAAATTGTCAGAATCAGTGTTTCGTAGTTCCCTTAATTATCCCAATTACCCTTTTCCTTCGCTTCAATCTCTTCCCTTCACCGTTTGTCTGCTCTTCAACGAAGTCAACAACAGTGTATCGCAGGCCGCAGGTGTCCAAGAACGTATCGGTTTCGAGATCGAGCCCCCGGTACCTGTAGAGATCCGTGGATATCCTGTGAGAGGACTTGGAACCGATGGTGGGCGCGTGTTCGGTCGCGGCCATTGGTGCACGTGACGTCTCGGTGCGCCGTGCGCGTACGCGTGAACCAACCTTTAAGTTTCTCCAATTCCCCATGCTCGGCGCGTCGTGTTCACCGATCCACGACGCGATTCATGACGGTGCGTACCGCCAGTCGGTTCGAATAATCGCCTCGTGGCAGGTGAAGAGACGAAAATCGGCGGGGGCCCGTGCCAGTCGCCTAGTCAGCCAGTCTCACAGCAGCCAGAGTCCGTCCGTCGTATGAGGGACACGGACGAATCGTAAAGGCCGCGCTTGGTTCGTCGAGAAAGAGAGAGAGAGAGAGAGATCCTTCACAGGGACCTCTGCTATTCACGGTTGTTACCACCGATCATATCGTCTGTCTGTAGTGCGCGCCCGCGACGGAACACACCAAAGCGTGTGCGTGCGCGAGCGGAGGCGAGCTTTCTCGTGTACACGCATCCGCCCCGCCGTGTATTATCTTTTCTTCGTTTTCATTCGGTTAGGCCAGCGCCAGCTAGCTAGCAAGGCGCCCGTGTGTCCTCCTGTATCCCGGCATCTCTTCTCGCGGTTCGCCACAGTTTTCGTTCGGTTCCCCGCGACCGCACTATCCACACTGACGATAGAGGAGGGGCCAAAGGCATGTCGTCGTCTTCGTTGAAGGGTGATAAAACGGCGCCGTGTTTCGCACGGTTTTGCCATATCGTGAAATGGGACGACTTCGACGGTTACGGATTCAATTTACACGCGGAGAAAGGAAAGAACGGGCAGTTCATCGGCAAAGTGGACGACGGATCGCCGAGCCAGGCGGCCGGTCTTCGTCAGGGTGATCGGATCGTGGAGGTTAACGAGATCAACATCGCGAACGAGACCCACAAGCAGGTGGTCGAACGTATAAAGGCGTTCCCGAATGAGACGAAGCTACTGGTTGTTGACCAAGAGGCGGATGAATATTTCAGGGCCAACAACATCGTTATCAAGGGCACCATGGCGAACGTCAAGGTGATCAAGACCCCGGAGAAGAATCCGAACAGTGTCGAGCAGGACGAGGAGGAGGAGCTCAACGGCAGCAATGCGTCCACCGACGAGGTACGTGGTGTCACGATACAGACGAAACATGTAAAATTCCACGGTATCGAAATTATTAACGTAGGATCGTGATCCCAATTATTAAAAACATCGATCCCATTTGAATAATCGAGAGTGTGTGTGTACGTGTGTGTCCACCTGTTGCTTCGTTCGGTCCGTAACGGATACGCATATGTATACTCGACGACGCCAGCTTATCCACACATGCGTAGCGGTTTTTCACTTTCAAACGCGTTTCAGTAAATTATTCGCATAGTGTTATATATTAGAAAGGAAATGTATTTCAATGCACTCTAAGATCGTTATTTCTTGATCTGTATAAAATTCTACAATGTTTCGAAGAACCCTGCGTGTATTCTTTTTCGCTTCGATAATATCCTTAGGATCGTGAGTCACACGATTTATTTCGATACATTGTGATTTCTTCTTGCACAACGAGCAGCAATTTGCCTCGTTTTTCTTCCATGCTGTGCCTGGTGCAAGTTCCTCGAAACTTGCATACCACACACATCGTAATTCATGTATCGATGTAGATATTCGGATTGCATAAATGCGTTTCGCGTAATCTTGTCCACTTGTGATTAGCCTTATCGTCTTAACGTCGTCAGCGATCATGATTTTTCGAGAAGGGAATAGTGTGACGGTAGTCGGTTTTTTCACGTTATTTAGCGATAAGCGTGCAAGTCTTTCAACCATGCCTCGCTGTCTCTCTCTATCTTTTTCTTGGGAACATCTGTGTTTACCCCGGTTGGCCGCGGTAAGAACGAATCCAGGAGAAGGAAAAAAAAAATGTTGGCGCACCATACGTGGAACAGGCCGGCCTCATCGCACGCGAAAGAACGCCTGAACAAAATAAGTGGAAACGGAGAGTTTGGATTTTTTCTTCTATCTCTCGGTCGTTCCAGACGGTAAAGGCTCCGTAGAATTGCGTGAGATGCGGCGTTATTCGAATAACGTGTGTACGCAAAAAAAAAACATTCTTTCGCTAGGCCCCGAGAAAGCTCATTTGTATCGAGCGGCGGTTCTTGTTCGATGACTTCGCACGAAACACGAACCGTCGACAGCCATGAGAAGGCTATCGAAGAAGCTACGGGAGGATCCTGTTTAGCTCGACGGGTAGGCAAATTCTGTCGGAAATTAAGGAGCTATGCTAGTCTGACGGCTATATAATAAGGCAATTTTTGGGAATTTTTTAAAGGAAAACTATTGAAGTTATCAATTTGAATAATATACGTATTTACTAAATAATATTTGTAAAGTATGCTATATTTTTATAAAGTAAAAACGATGTATTTTTTAAAAGGTACAGTTCGTTTGTGAGAGCGTCTTAACGAAATGTCCTTTCCATGGCGGCCATAGTATAGACTCTTATGGTTGTGTGAAATAAAAAAAAAACAAATATTTTCTTAATTTGTATGTGTGGCTATAACCCGTACCAGAATAATTTAAAAAATTTGAGAAATAAAAAACGACGCCTTCCCAAACAGAAGGTTTAATTTATTTGAATAAAAATAGCTGGTTTTTTAACCAGCAAATTTGTAATTTTCAATATATCGAAAAACTCGAGGTACGGGCTAGAATGACACATCTGATGAACAGGCATGCCAAGTTTGAACTAAATCGGTCAAGTAGTTTTTAAGTTATCATGGCCGCCGATTAAGAAAAAGTAGCTGCGAGAAAAACGCGATCAAAGTTTTAAGTACTGTTTTAGAGCATAAAAAGAGAAATGTTTCATACTTACAGTTAATCACCTATTTCAAGCCATATAAATCATCTTCCTTTTCCTCAAAAACTTGGTGCAAATTGCAAAAAAGAAAAATCCGATTTTCTGAAACCGTCACACCAGCATAGCTCCTTAACAACGCGTCGAACCATTACACTTTCGTCTAATCTTCATCGTATTATAGTTCCTTGCACGATTTATTCGATTCTGCGATCTAAAATTAATTACAAACGCGTAGTAGAAGATATTCCAAAAGTTGTGTTTTTTTTAGGTTGGACTACGCAGACGTAGAGGTCCGCGCGCAATTGCGCCCCGTATGTAAAAATAGACTATACATACGCGTGATGCGTCGTCGTCGAATCTTTTGGACGGTGACGGTATAAAACGATTTGCGTTACAGTTTTACGACCTGACGGAGAAAAAAAAACATTTTTGTCACGATAATAATAATCGTGTGTACACTTGTTTCGTTCCGGCGAGACACACCAACGGGCCACGATAAACTTACAGGGACTGATATCATTATCGCAGCCTCCGCAAATGCCGGTTCCAACGAGCCTCTTATTGTTAGTTTCGTTCGTTCTGTTTTACTTCCAAAGAAATTTTTACTTACCCCTTTGGACGGTGTACTTAGCTGTTTTGGTTTCGTATCTTATCGTGGCAATAAATTGTATGTTCCACTTGTTATGAATCTTATCTGATTCACCGAAGTAAAGTTCTAAATACCATGAGTTAATTTATAATTAAATAGTACTTTCCGATTTGAAAAAGTGGACGATATCTGCAATCAGTGTCACCGTTATCACAATTATTACTATTCCAATTATTACTATTCTAGTGACGTAAACTGTTTTTCAACTTTTGTGTTGCGTAATTTTACTTTAAAACGGTCGGAAATTCACTATTTAATGCTTAAATTCTCAATTTAGTTCATTTTTATTTTTACCCGATAACGTATTGACTTTGTCATTCAAAACGATCTTCCCATCGATACGTAATCGACTTCGTATTGATCGCACTACTTTTGATATACAGTAAATCATCAATGAGTGTTCGAAAACTACTCGGTATTGAGTATTCAAACGTCATATCCACCACGGACAGGACGGGGGACCCGTGGAATTAGTCAAGCGCCTTCGAGCACTCATCGATGATGTACTGTATATTTTTGTACAAATCCACCTCATCTACAGTAGTGCCGTATTACGTATTTCGGAGTAAAGATGGGCAAATTCATTATTATCTAGATGAAGAACTTCGACTAATGAATAAAAGATAAAAAAAGTATTTCGCTATTTTTAGTCGCTTAAACGTGGAAATTCCAATTTTTATAATACAACAATTCCATACCTTATTATTTTTGCCCTATTTTTTAATTATTTTTTCAATTCTTGAATGAGTAGACAAATGGCAAACAATTATTTAAACAATTAACAATCCTCGATAGCGTTATTTGTCACTGTAATATTATTCGAATAAAATTCTGACCAACACCATACATGTTTCGGGGCCCCGTTATATTTCCCTCCAATGTTACCCTATAGCGAGGCAGCATGAAATTCAATACTTCACCGAGCGTGTTTCGATCGTGCGTTCCACGTTCAATCTGCGTCACGGTTCACGAGGAATCTCGGCTCGATGCGAAGCGTAGTGTCAAATGCTTGTGAACATGTTCCGAAGGTTCTCCAAACCGTCGTGCAAGTGTCCCTCGCCTCGTCAAGGACGATCGTTTTTTCTCCTTCGGGAGAACCATGAGTTATTAGAAAAACCAATTTTCCTGTTTAGGAATTCTGACGTGGATTAGGTATATACACATAGTTCGTCGAAGTTGAGCGCTCGAGAGATCTCTGGATGACTCACATAGTTCGCTGGTAAAAAAACGATAAAACACGTACAGGAGTGACACTGAAGTCTGTTTCTCTGAAAAAATTCAACAACATCGCGCGCGATTGTGGCTGTCCCCAGCTCCGTATCAAGGGAGACTCAAACCCTGGGCCCCACTTTCTAGGGGAGGCCCTTCTAAGCCCTGCATTTCGTTGCGATTAAATGTCATTTAGTTTTATTTAATTTTATCTGGAATAAATTTTTAATTTGTTAGTTTTATGTATTTTATTGTCTTTTTTATTACAAACGTTTTTTACTCCCCCCACCCTGTCAACCAAGGGGGCCCTAGAAGGTTCGATAGCCCCGGGCCCTAAAAATCTAAATCCAGGCCTGGCTGTTTCTGCAGAGTTATTTACATACACACTTGGAACGCGGAACCACCCATTTTAACCTCACTCGTTCGGTTATCAGGTGAAACGACGTTCGCGTTCCCCCCGTTCGACTATGTATCACCGTGAAGCATTCTCGGGATGTAACAATTACGGCGTTAATCGCCGGAAGTTCCTCCTTTACAGAACACGCGCGTCACTGGCCTTAATTCACGTTTCACGGGATCCGCGTTCGATCGTCTTGATTCGTCCTCCGTCGATACGGTTCGCCGGATTTCCGGCGATTTTTTTCTTCTTTTTTTTTTTTTACCGCTGCAAATTACGTAAATTTTTTTCGTGTTGTCCTTCCGCGCCGACACGTGATCGAAGACGACTCGTGTTACGTAGATACGGTGCTGCACGCAGTGCTTTGGGGTGGAAACTGGCTCGAATCGAAGAATTAGGAATTTGTTTGCAAGAAATGCATCTCTTAACATTTCAACTTCATCGGAGGGGGGCGAACAACCATAGATTTTCGAAGATATCGATATTTGTATCGAAAAGTATCGATATTCGAAATATCGATACACAAGTGTTAAATCCTACGGCATTCTGAGGAACGCGGAGTGAAATTGAAATGTGAACGCAACCTCAGAGTCTATTTCTTTCGTTCGGTCGTTGGGCGATGCTCCGTGCAATGGACACAGCGCACACACACATACACATCTCCCTCGAGATCGGTTACCCAAACGTTAATTGAATAAGTCGATACGAATGTTTGTCATTACATGGAAAATTGTGCATGTCCCCGTGGTGGGGCAGTCGATCACGCGTACCGGTAAATAATTAGTCGCCTCTCTACAGGATAGTCAATTTCCGGCCGCCGTTTTCTATTGCGCAATCTATCAACTACGCTGGTTCGCTCGGTATGCACGAATCCCCCTGGCGGCAGCAAAGAACGAGAGGGAAAATCGCGTCTCGTTCGTGGCGGCAACAAGAACGACCATACGCGATCATTCGTGATTTTTCAATAATGATACAGGCCGTTCGTAACGTCGTTATCCTGCGATTCCAAGAATTTCATTCGACCAAATAGTTTTTAGAAAACGAACGGGTCAAACTTTCGGTGTTCCGAGAGAGACTTTCGCTTTGAATTCGAAAGGGACCACGGAGAAGAAACTGTCTAATTGGTGGTGGTTAGGTTAGGTTCATCTTTCCCGGAGGCATTTCGCTTGTGACTTATTGGGAAGGTTAACGATGGCCACTCGTTGTAATCCCGGTAAAATTCCGCCGCCTGGTAAACGACTAGCCTGAAAAATCCGTTATCCGCTCTTATTCGATTTCTGTGTTTGCCCCCTCGGGGGCCGAAGCAATTTTTCGAAGAAACCGTGCCATAAGGAAAAAAAATCGAGTCGTGTGTGTTCACGTCTGAATACATATGCAGATAACGGGGGATTCCCCCTCCGCCCCCTGGAAAGAATCGGGGCCCGACCCCACTGCATCGCGTTCTCAGTTTCGGAATATAATTAAATGGATTTTGCGGGTCAGTATGTTGTGTCGTTCGTTTGAATTTCGATCCAGTGTTTTTTTTTCCACGATTTCCGAAACAAGTATCGATTCGTACTGCTTGAAACCCCGTCGTCCAACGTCGCAACTGGAAAATAATTGAATTGCGGGGATACCTGCCAGTGACAGGTGCTGCAGTGCCGTGACACAGATTCTGGACATTTTATAGAGAGGCCATGCATCGTCCTGCTGACGCGTAAACACCGTCTTTGCGTACACAGAGGCTATCGCTTCTCTCGGCCGTCCGCTGCGAGCGTTTATCGACGACGGTGCTGTTAAGCTGTGTGTGCACACACATACACACACATACACACGTGTTCGTGCGTCGCGCTTCGTTCCCTCGGCCCTCCTGATCGCATTTTCATTTTCTATGCGATCCGACACAAGTATGGACAACTTTACATTGCGTTTCTAATCGCGAATGGAAGAGACCACAGGGTGGAAGAGAATGAGTTTTCCAATTCCAGAGTAGCGGGAGGGGGGGGGGATCGAATCGTACGCCAAGAAGGACAGCCGACTAACATTATTTCGAAGAGATTTAAACGGTCTGCCACCGCTCGAAACCGGTTTTCCCTCGAGCTTGCCTCTATTCGATGGAATTCTTTTAAGTACCGTTCGGAATATTGCATCAGGACCCAAGGTCGTTTATGAGTTTCTGTCGGACAGACACAACTTTTTCATCCGTACTGTGTTGTCATTACAGTTGGCTGAATACATTTAACAAGGTTGATCAATTCCAGTTGTTAACAGAATTTCACAATTTTTTTCCCTCCTTTAAGTTTC
The DNA here is from genome assembly GCF_001272555.1 of Dufourea novaeangliae. NCBI lineage: Eukaryota > Metazoa > Arthropoda > Insecta > Hymenoptera > Halictidae > Dufourea > Dufourea novaeangliae. Next base: position 440,014 of record NW_015374048.1, on the reverse strand, counting down.
ACCGCCTGGCTAGGTGTTAATAACACGAACCGAGTCTGTTTGTCACCAACGGGCAGGGAACAACGCGAGACGTAACGTCTACTAATTACCACGTCCACGCTTTTACTTTCCATTTGCGAGCGCGTTAAGACGAAATATACTCTCGGTGTGTTGGTTGCGCAACGAAAAAAATTAGGAATGTCTCGCTCGAACGCGCCACGTCGAAAATTGGCCCATCTTGTTTTGTGTTCCGTCGGTCAGAAATTTCTAGCGGACCGATCGATATTCGGGGATAATCTTGTCTCTTTGATAGACGCTCTAGTTATCGACTGAGATAAGGTGCCTGGTGTAAACAGCTAATAATGAATTAATCTTTGGGAATTTCTTGTGAAGAAAGTAATAAACCAATTTCTCTGAAACTTTAAGAATACTTTATCGTATAATTAAACTCAATACAAAAATTTTTATTTTCATGACAAATCCATAAATATTATAGTTATAATGACTTTGTGCAGCCCGTGAGCAAAACAGGTGTTCACACCGGGGTATGTAACTAAAATAATATTCAACGAACTGGTCCAGCATGTACATATTCTTTAACATCTTTTTCACAGCATGAACCTATTTTGAAGCCAAAAAATTGAAAAAATGATATTTAAAAAAAAGGGACCTTGTTTCAAGTAAATTGCTGAAAAATATGCTTTATTGAAAGAATAAAATTATAAATGTAGATTCATGCTGTCAAGAAAATGTTAAGAATATGTACATGCAATTCCAGGTCTGTTGGTTGAATATTTTTTCAGTTACATTCACCGACGTGGAACACTTTTTTTTGCTCACAGGCTGCACGTAAGTCCTTATAACTATAATATTTATGGATTTGTCGTGAACATAAAAGTTTCTGTATTCAGTTTAATTGTACAATAAAGGATTCTCAAGCTTCTAAAGAGATTGGTTTAATAAGTTCTTCACAAAAAATGCTCAAAAATTAATTCATTTGCAGCCCGTTTACATCTACATCGTGTGGCGTTTACATCCACATCATGTGCCCGTTTACATCCACATCATGTGCCCGTTTACATCCACCGTGTTCCGAAAAGGGAGGCGTCGCAGAGCGGCAAGGAGGCTTTGGAATCATGGGAATTTTCCTTCGGACATGCGGTCGCGATTTCGAGTCGGTTGAAGCGCATGTTACGGAAAAAAGTAGCGCGCGCGATCAACCTTGATACGTGACGCGAGTGTTTTATATCGCTCTCGTATCCCTTTCTAACTGACCAAGACGGTATCTGTGTGTTCGGCGATTATACGAAGAATCGGTGAAACTAGGTGTCTGCTAAAAGCCTCTCCGAATGAGAACCCAGAGTTTATTAGATTGTGTTCCATAAAAGTACGTACATACAGTATGTTCCTTTTAAGCGTATTCATGCGATTATTTCTGTTAATAGGAAAAATACGAAAAAATATTTCAGATGAAAGTTGTGTGATATCATGAGGGACATATCGTGGTGATAATTATTTGACCTTCCGATATTGCTGGTGAGTCCTGTGAAGGTCACATTCAAATATTTAAAAGAAACCCTATATTTTTTATTGCACATACTTTTAGCCTACGTTGAGACACATTCAAAACGCTACATACACGTGTATTTTCTGTAAGCAGTTGTTGAGTTATTAATTTTCAAAGTTTACTTTGAAACTACTCGTGGTGTACATCGGGTAATGCTAATACTGGCGGCTAAACCACTGTGTGTAGACTAGACAAGGAATTAAAGATTAGGTGGTTTTTGGTTTCAGAACGGGCAGAAGACGAACGACATGTCGCAGCACAGCGAGAGCAGCAGCACATTATCCGCAGGGGTGACAAGAATGTCGACGAGGAGCGAGAACGAAAGCGAACAGTCCGCCGGCCGAGAGAATGGGAATGGGATCAGGAACGACGGGCCGACGATTGGTGGTCACGTGCACGGGACCGGGAACGGTAGCGTCGGAGGTAACAACGAGCAGCCGCGGCAACAGGGACTGAATCTGAAGATGAGCGCCAAAGAGCTTAGGGCTCAGTTGGCGGCGCGCAAAAAGTACGACCCAAAGAAGGAATCGATCGGGTTCAAGGACAAGTTCGATATCGTGCAAAAGTTATAACCGATGTGTGTGTGTGTGTATATCCATTTTCGGTTTTTTTCTTTCTTTCGACAGTCTCTTGTTGGCTATGCTCTGCTCGCGGTGCTCAATTCTGTTCCTCGATATAATTACCCGTAGTAGAAATCCGTTTTTTTACACGCTCCCTGACGGTGTCCTCGGGTTAGTGTACACTCGAAACAAGGGGAGGGACGACTTGGTCGATATCTTATGTCTCTATGGAGTCTTGAGAAACTTCCAGAATTCTGGAAATATACCACAGGTTTTTCTCTATATAACCTGTACACTCACGAGCAATCTCGGCTTCCATTAGGGGAAAAAGCCTTCTACCATTTGAATTTGGAAGTTTCTGAAATTTATGCTAAATTACCATGCATTTTAACAGTTATTTCATTACCTGGAATAAATTTACCAAGTGGTAGAAGGCTTTTCTTCTACGCCGCTTTTTCCCCTAGCGGAAGACGAGTTTACTCGCGAGTGTACATACAACAAAGAAGAGACGCTAAGAAACCATCTACGCGTCGGGTACTTATTCGAAAGCGTGTGTACGTATGCACACGTTTGAATACGTTTCCGCGGAGTCGATATCGAACGTTGGAAGTTTCTCGTTCCAGTGAGCAACAGTTGTCCCGCTAGCCACAAGAATGGAGTTTGCGCGATCCAAGGACGATCGCGCGCGTGCTTGCTGCTACGACGTCGCGAGGGGAGAAAGTGTAACGTTTTGCCGCGGCGACGTGCTGTGGCGCACGCGTCATCGCTAATTTCTGTTATCTCTTATCAAATTCAGGACACACGTCGTCGTCGTTCCCGTATGGAACCGTAAATTGCACAAATGCGAGGTACGTACTCTCTGAAATCGGCGAAATAGGGTTCGAGCGTTTCTTGTGGCCCAGTCTCATTCGAGGATACGGAATTTTTCAGCGTATACGCTACTCTCAACCACGATACGGTTTACCATGATCTGAACGAATTATGTAATTTAGGAGATGTAACACCTCTCGTGTGGTAGGAACACAATAGTGGGAAGACTGGCGCGAGTTTCCACGTTCAGCCTCACAGCGGAGTCGCACAGGACTCGTTGAAAAAAAAAATTGTTGGGTTACCATCTCAAGACGCGACATTGCTAAATATTACGACAACCTGTTGTGCAACATTCAATTATCGTCGTCGTGATCCTTTTTGCGTCGTGCTGTTTCCTACCTAGCGCGAGAACACTCGGAGACCAGTTGTTTTCATTTTGTTTGTTTCATACGTCACACACGTCGCACACGTACGGGTACGTAACCTATCTAAGTGCATTTCCCTCTCGCGATCTCATTCATTCGGCTTCGGGATATAAACTGGAAATACATACCTCACGGGGTCAAAAACGCGGAAGCGTAACGAGGGAATTTACTACTTTGTTGTCGTGTAGTAGTTGCAATACCAGTTGCGTGTCGAAACAGGATCCGACTCGTTGTGTGATCTTTTGTGGGTATTTTCAAGTACCATATTACGTCATCGAATTTCGAACAACCCCGATTTCTTTTTCGTAATGTACATTCCAATCACACGCGTGTTTCTTCGGTCGGCTGTTGTACGCGTGTGTGGTCGATAGATTGCATTTAGTACCAGACAACGATCGATATGTCGCGACTACACGCGCCACCTTTCGTGGGGGAAACGTATCGCGAATATTGATACACACGTACAGCATTCCTGGAAACTTCGACACGTTGGTGTTACGTACTCGAAGCCATCCCACGGTTAAAATCGCGATTTCTTCGTACGTATATATCGTTGGATGCTCTACGTACACGTTTTATACGGCTCCGTTCTATTGTCTGGGATAATTAGGATCGATACGATCGTCAAGCTCTTTCGTAACCAGAAACATATACTATTTTCCATTTCAAATACGACAAAGATGGGTTGTGCTTTGCTCGAAACATTCCGCTCGAAACTGTGTGACGCCGCGACACGACGGTCGCGCAATAAATTATCCGGGAAAGATTTTTTTTTTTCCATGGACGATTTCAAAAGCATAAATCTACCGAAGATTGTTTTGTTTTTTTTTCGCGTGGAAATTGTTACTCGTGTACGACGTGGTGTTACGAGTTGTAACTCGACCGAACCGAAGACGAATTACGTGATTTTTTTTCTTCTGTTAATGTGGTCTGTTAACCTGTAGCTCGTAAGAGATCCTTTATCGAGCACCGATAATGAGTATCGAACGAAACGAGATTCGTTCGTATGTGCTCTCGCATAGACCGATTAATAGATCGAGCTTTCTCGATCAAGGCGAACGAATCGAGTGGAACGATCGATAGATCAAAGTCTATCGTGACCAGACTTCGTTTCGAGCGTGTTTTTTTTTTTTTTGTAAATTTTCTGATATTCTTTTCCTTTCTTTGTTTTTATCGAGAGTACCGATGTATAACGGTACCCCCATTTCTGTAAATACTAGATCTTCGTGCGTCAAGGTCGGTGCAGCGATCGTAAGAAACGATTAAAATGATGCTTTTTAAGTACGTTGCAACAACACGTATTGTTCCGTTTAATATCGACAGGTGCTACTTAATCATTACGGTTTGACGTGGGGGATTTCGCGGAACTCTTCTGTCACGACTAAAAATACAATCGAACACGCACCGTTAATCAAGTTTTGCCGGCAAAAATATACCTTCCGAACCAATAACAGATAACAGATACTCGAATTCGAACGGTAGTTTCTTACGCGAATCGGTGCACCGGTACCTTAAAATGTATATAAACATCCGCTGCGTAAGATCCCAAATACACACGTTGTTACGATTTTCGCACACATGTCCAACGTTATTTGTAATTTTTAACTTTAAGCATTACGTTCGACGACAACACGACCCAAGCTGTACGTTTATTCATCAAATTACATTTACACGCGTACATCTGTGTATAAATATCGTTGTACGTAAGTGTGGCGTTCATTATCTTTATTTATTTCACCCCTATTGTCCTGTACGCATAATGCTTTCTTTCTACAAAAGTGTTTTTAACTAATCGTCGTTACAATAGCCGTTGCCTTCAGATAGAGAGAAGAGAACATTTTGTTACTCTGTAATCGTGTTCTATAACAGCAACTTCCGGAAATGAGTTAGATGCAAGTGTGTATAATACATACCATGAAGTGAAAGCCTGGCAAAAGTTTCGGCCGAGATTGTTTTCTGTCTCACACCAGGTAGGTATGAATATTTCCCTGAATTTTTTTTGCAATCGGTGGACCGAAGATGTAATTACTGTCGATGAATCACTAACGGATAGAACGCACGAACTGACAGTTCTCCCACTTCGTAATATTTAATTATGGATAATAGATGCACGAAAATCGCATAAATCACAATGAAATATTTTACTAATGGCGTTAGATTGTTCCGATTAATCTTCATAAGTACGGTGCCTGTACGTCGTCAAATAATATGTAACTTTTCATATGTAAATAATGAGATCGAAATGTCTCGTCGCGCCATCTAACGGCAAATCGTCCAAACTACTACTCACTTAGTACTATCCACTCCTCGCGAGATGGCAGTATCCGCTCTATACATTTTCGCGGATAATTTGAAATATTCAATTTTTCTACAAAATGTTCTTGTCTATAACATTCCCTTAGTTACTACCAAAGAGATCAGACATTGTATAAATTGTAAATAAGAAGTTATTAAATATTGTTATTTAAAAAGAGTTCAGTAATTTCTGCAAGATGTTTAAAAATAAATTAACCAATTACAATTCCGCTAGATTACATATCCTGCTTGTAACCCTAGACACGAGGTATAAGAATAAACCTACTATCTAATACCTTCTTCGTGATAAGACTCTGTGGATTCTTTGGACCCCAATACCCTTTTAGTGTCACCACCGACTAGGTATAGGATAGACCTATGTATCATCTTATGACCGAAAAATAGTTGGCGCCGAATGTTAACGTATCTTAACGATTTATATATCAAACAGTTGCTCCCAATTTGCTCCTTCCGAATCTGAAATTTCTCCCCCAGCACCGATAATAGTTAGTGAGATATTCGCAAAAGAAAAAGTAACAATTTGTTGTTAACAAAATAGGTAGTAAATGACCTTTTCACACAAATATTATGGTATCAAAAAATTGCTCCTGATCTGTTTTATAATAATCAATAGTCAGATATCTTAATAACTTTGCTCGTGAGGGTACATCTCATACACACGGGGTTCCTGGCGCCTCCTGCGGGGGTTCTGTGACCCCACGTCCTCGCCATACGGGGTCAGTGGCGCCTCCTACGGGGGTTCTGTGACCCCACGTTCTCACCACACAGGGTCTATGGCGCAACCACTGGAGGTTCTATAACCCCACGTTCTCACCACACGGAGGCTGTCACGCATGTTCCAGGGGTTCTATGACCCCAGTTTCGTGCCCACACGGGGTGTAAAAGTGTCTAGTATTTTGAATGTTTTAGAAAATTATTCAAGATAAAAATTTATGAAACTACTGAAGATTACCTTAGATTCCTTTTCCTTATTCTGTAAATTCTTTGATTGGAATTGAATGCTGCTGGAAGTATGAACATTTTCTAATATTGTACAATATATATGCAGTTATATTTAAGACAATTCGATGAAATGAAGTTTATATTACCTGACGTATGTTTATTGGAATATACATATATACATATAAATTATAATGATATAAAAGTTTGAAATACAATACGATGCGCTACGGTACAATACGTCTATTCGATTCAATTGCTCCCTTGCGACTACAATATCATGCTATCCGCGTTCGGCGCAGTGCGCTAATACGGAGGCCAACGAAATATCACTGTAACATTTAAAAAAGTGTTAAAGTTCTATTTATATCATTGTCCTGTGAAAATGTTCATACTTCCAGCAGCATTCATATTCTAATCAAAGAATTTACAGAATAAGGAAAAGAAATCTAAAGTAATTTTCAGTAGTTCCATACATCTTTATCTCGAATAATTTTCTAAAACATTCAAAGTACTAGACATTTTTACACTTTGAATCTCATATCGATTTCTAAAATAATCCTAATTCGATGTAATATAGAACGTAGTTTCATGAGATATATTCGAAGTTCGCAGCCATTGGCTCGATATTGTCTTCAGTTTACAGTATTTTACCGATGACAATACCGATTGCCCAGGCCTCACCACGAGGAGGTTGCTGCGAGTGGAGGCCCAAGGCAAGTAGATGGAATCACAAGTTCTACATCTACCCACCTTTCACAATAAACCTTATAAATTACTTAAATCTTAACTATATAATACTACCGATACTAAAATCCCTCGGCGGATGACTTCTTTCTTGAGCCTAAACCTATAAAAAACTAAGTTCCCTCGTCGGTTGTCTTCGTTCTTCAGCTTAGAACTAATATTATCTTAATATTCTAATTAATACGAATTAATGCTAGTAATACGAAATAACAAATTTAACGCAATGTAGTCGCTAATACTCAAACGAAAGAGATAGACGGAATGGAAAAAGTTCCATCGATCATTTCGTTTACGCACCTAATATACCAAGCCAAAAATTAATTCTACGATGAACCACGTTAAACTACAGTATGAACAAGTATCGCGATGAAAGTGTTGTCGCCAGAACCTGGTTTAAGAAAATAGGAAAGACGGGCGCAACCTCGCAAACCCGAATCCATCTCTCACTTTCCAGGCCCTTTGGGCTGGTCACCTACGTACCAGACCCGAGCACAGGTCATGACCAAGTATGGTAGTGCAAGCGAGATCCCCTGTAAAACAGAGTCCTTTTACGGAGCAGACTCCCGACTACTCCGTAGGCGGGTACGTTGTACCCAGGCGCGCACGAGCCTTTACTCCAAATCCTACTTACCAGGCAAAGACTAAACACGTCCGATATCTGGCTTCTCAATAGAAACCAGAGGGATCGGCAAACAGTCTTAGTGCACAGGCCCACTGCCCGTACCATAATAGGTACAGACCCACTGCCCATACCCCAAGTCTGTGTAGAGAAATCAACGAGCAAAATGAATTAATAATAACTTGGTATGCACAATGGCTGATCACAATTTAAGTCTATTAATAGATAGACTAAAATTAATAATAAACGATGTGATGATGAATATGAATATAACAATGAATATCGAATTATGATTTAAGTTTAACTTACAGTAACTTAACGCAGTGGTAGACGCACGCTTTGAAGATGTAGACGTTGATCGATGTCTTCTTTCGATGGAATAACTGTTTGGAAAAATATTTTTCATTATACAATACACATAGAATACATAATATGCACAGTAAATAAATCACAGTAAATAAGAAAATAAATATCGAAGCCAATGGTTCTCGAACATCTGTAACATACAAGGGATTAGTAACAAGAGAGGGGACACAACAATATGCACAGTAAATAAATTCATGGTTGTCGAATGCCTGCAACAAACAAATGGGTTAGTAACAAGAGAAAAGACGAGTACGAGACGCGCGACCACCCTTCGCGACGGTTCACGAGAAAGTGAGGAAGCTAACGCCGTTATGTATTGGGCGTACGCACGTTTGTTCGTGTTGAATTGTTTTTGCCGGCTTGAACGACCTTCCTCTTTGAACGACCCAAACACCAGATGGTACGGCCAGGTACGGCGTACACGGCTAGGTCAATAAACTGTGTGACGAAACGTCACTAGCGCGTTGGACCGACGGAGAGCACCGATACCGCGGCACGCTCTACCGTACTCTCTCGCTCGCATACTTCCCCCATAGACCACCGAAATTCTTCGGCACGCGTCACACCGACGGAGAGCACCGATACCGCGGCTCGCTCTACCGCTCTCGCTCGCACGCCGTGAAGTCACCCGATTCCTGGAATCCCGCGAAATTGTAAGCCGCCGGCCAAAAGGTAGATTTGATAAACTATTTATGAAACTACATCTATTCTGAATTTATCTGTTACAAATATACAAATGTAAGGCAAGACATAAAAACGAATAAAACAAGAATATGTAAAAAGTAACATTAATAAAATGTCCATTAACGGTGCATTTAGAATAAATTGTCTTGTAGTTAAGTGAAAAAATATATACTTTTCCGTTTCATGTTTCATGACTGTCATATTTATCCCTTAACCTTAAACTGAAGCATCGGATATTTTTATTCCCGTGAAATGATATAGATCACGCAATATGAATAATACTCAGAATTTATGCTTTATCGGTAACGTCGGGTATTGACACTAAAATGGTAAGGTCATATGTTAGGTCTATTCTATATCTCATCTGTGATAATAGTTCTTAATAAAATGTTTCAATACTTAATAACTTTTGCGAGTAAACTGTTTTGATATCTCTAAAAATATCGGAGTAGTTAAGGTAATCAGAAAGTGTGTACGTCCAGGCCACCCTATATGTACATATATATTTGCATCGAACAAGTGAACGGCCGATTGGTAGAGAGAGTGCACGGGTGACTGGAGTTCGCTTAATGCAGTATTCCTGAAAATTTGGCCCTCTACAACTCCGAACGTTATAATAAACAAGCTTTTACTGTAAGTCTATTCTATACCCTATACCTCGTCTGTGCTTATAATTGGTCTGTGGTGGCGCCACATACCTGCGATATATCGGTCGATAATCATTAAATAGTTTTGTTGTCCATACATGTATAGAAATCGTTCAAAATGATTTAGCCATTGTAAGGAAATTAATCTCTCGCTCCTTCTACGTTGACGCCACGTAGTATATAGATGCATCATTTAGTTGCATCTATATTACCATATTCGTCAAGTGAGAGTTAAATTTTGAATACATATATGTATCATGCAGACCTAAAGAAAAGATTTAATTTTCTTGCGACTGCTAGTATAACTAAACATAATGCTACAACTCTAACCGTGTCCTTGAATCGTAAACAGAGAATAGCCCATTCGAAGCAAAACTATTCCCACACGACTCATAAACTCCTACGACTAAATCAATCATTCAGTGATAATACATCAACGAAAAATTAATCTTCCATAACAGAACGGTAGTGTTCCAGCAATTTTGACAACGGTGCTCAGGGGAAACGGACGCGATTAATAATAGGAGGGATTCCGAAATGGCGCAATGACGGGTTAAACGTTCGTAAACAGTGGCAAGGAGAAACGGATTGCAGTCGGGTTACGC
>NW_015374048.1:425658-429687 GCF_001272555.1 Dufourea novaeangliae | reverse complement strand
CCCTCGCGTATGGGCGATGAAAAAAAAAAGAAGCAAAGGAAAGAGTACGCCGATACGAAGACGGTGGGTGTCGCGCGGTGATGTAGGTGCGAGAGAGAGGGCGCGACGGGGTTGAGACTGGGCGCGAGTGAGAGAGAGCGCGCGAGGCGGACATATATGGTCGCGGGGTCCGAGAAGCTCTCAGGTTACGCCGGACGGCGCTAACCGTTTTCACGATGATGTTCCCCTCCTTGTTTCTCCTTTCCTCTCCTTCTCTTTCCCCCTAGCCTCTTTCTCTGACTCGTGTGTATCCTCCACTCCCTCGACTCGAAACGTCTCCGGCGGTCCTTTTCTTTCCCCGACTCCGTTATCTCGCTCGTGTCCACGTGAACGACGGTTGCGCTGTCTTCGTTGCGCCACTACCAAAAATATCGGATCGTCGCGCGCAGCCATGGGTGAGACGGAGACGGAACGACGTAAAATCGTTGTTCGAGCAACAAAGACGAAAGATAAAGGCGAGCGCGGCGTGTGGTGGGCTCCGCGAGAAGGGGCGAGGTTCCCGTTATTTCGAGATTATCGGGGATTGCCTGCTTTTTGGAATCGTGCCGATCGTCCCGTCCACTCTCGATATCGAGTCGGATTCCCAATCTTGCGATATCCGACCAACAAGAATACACATCTACCGCGATTTTTTCGATGTACCAAGACGAGGTTAGGAACGATGGAGAGAAAGACGTTCGAATGGCCGTTCGATGATTCTGAATTATTTAAACGAAAATTATACGATTTGTAGTTCGGCGCGAGCGTTAACCTTTTAATCATAGATGTACAACCGAAGTGTTACGATAACGGAAATGTAACGACTAGATCGCGGATTTGATGTATTTTTAGCCGGTGTGAACCTGCAGGACGCACCGGAATCAAGATTTCACGAAAGTGTAGTTTTCTCGTTTGGTTCGTTGGACAGTAGAACGACGAAAGTCATTGTTTAATACTTGTTTATTGAAATTGATCTTGGGATATGTAAACTCGCGTCAGTGTTCACAGTCTAGTTATGACAGCACCTATTCTACTAAGTTTACGACAGTTGAGTTGTGAGGAAATCCTTCGTCTTGACACTAGCCTTCTCAGACCCAGCGCACATTGCAATGTACAGTAATTTTAACGTGTGTACTGAAGCTATTTTACGTTTTTTTTGGAATAAATTTCAATAATTCCTGATTGCAAGTGATAGGAGGCCCTTTACCTACGCCACTTTTTCCCCTAGTGGAAGCCGAGTTTGCATGTCAGTGTACTTTGCAATGTGCACTGGCTCTGGTAGTGGTTAGAATTACCAAAGCAGTTAAAATGACTGGTTCGTGTACTCTTACAAAAATAATTAAAACGTCACAATAGTGTATTCTTTGAGATTCTAGGCAAACGTTTATCGCAATGTATAAGAGGTTCATTAATTTTCAATAGAAATAACAACACGTTTGTTTTCGATGGTTTTAGTGTTAAACTATACGCTACACTACAATAAAAAATGTGATCAATTTCTGTACGTTGGTGTATTTACCATCGAGGCGATCCATTTAGGTTTCAGAGGAAAAATCATTGGTGCTGTACCGCGTATTTTAGGACACTCTGTATGCCTGTTATAGAATTGTCACATTGTACACTGTCGGTGAATAATACGTGTCTGAGGATATTGAGTAACCGCGTGGGAGTGTGGCGGGCTAAGAATAGACGGACAAGAAATGCAGAATCGTCGAATTTTGATCGTCTGGTTTTATCATCGTTCTCTCAGCCGCGTAATACTCGAAATTTCCAGCGTATATACCCGGTTCCATAAGATCGATTTCGACTAGGCCACGAATCACATCCGACAGAGAAAGCCATTTGCCGTGAAAGTTTGTTTGTCGAAGTCCGGCTGTAAAGTTGCAGCGCCAAGACGTCTGTGACGACATCGATGAAAATTTCAAAATTTCATACTGCTCGAAATTCTCGAGGTTTTTTTTTCGTCTTCCTAACTCTGTTCTCCGATCGGGAAGGTGTTTATTGATATTTGATATTTCGATAAGGTTTTACGTCTCGCTCGAAAAGCTGTTCGTGACGGTTCACGTAAAAATAATTCTGCAGCTTCGTTTTTTTCTTTTTCGCATGATGACACGGATATTAGAACGCGAGCGACCCCTGTACGGCACGGCGTACAATTACGACATTCCGAGCCGTTTCCACTTGTAACTCATTGACTCTATTTTAACATGGGTCGAGCGCAGGGATTGACAGATTCCTTTTCCGGAGAAAGTATCTGTATAGGTGTTGTCATACGACCCCTAATGAACCTACGACAAATAAATTAAGACTATTAAACATATAATATAAATGTTATTCATGTAATAATATTTCATTTTAGACGAGTATTATTATACACATCCGACATGTTCGGTCCGATTAAACTGTTAAAACGTCAAGATGATATACGTTACCGCTCGTAAGTATTATGACATCTGGTCTGTAAGAAAATTTGATGTTTCGCAAAAATGATATTTTTGGGCCAGTTTTATTACTTCACAGTAACATAAGCGTTGCCCATCGCGGTTTAACATCCTCTAAACAATATTTTGTTCGGACTTTCGGTTATTTCGTAATGCCTCGTAAAAATTTACTGCATATTCGATAAGTCTCCGAATAAATATTTATGACAGAGAGCGTACACATTTTTGTAATGTTACCGTTTATTTTTGCAATGTGACCCGTGCATTTGTCAAAATGACTAATAAGCAGTTGTTTATTTTAACGGTCACGTGAATGGCTCATGCATTATTCGAAGAAAATTACTACGAAAACCGAACTCCAAGTGAGCCATTGTTAACGGTGCCGGTTTCCAACGCGTTATTCGAAGATGCAATTTCTCTCGAAATAGACATTAGCTCGCTAAATAGATCGTTCGACACACGCGACAAAAATCCCCGACAACATTTTAGTACCGTACTCACGTGGTTCTGCCGTCAAACTTTCGTGAACAGCATGTATTTTACAGCCGGACGTTTTAAGCGCCACTCGCAGCTGCCGTGTGTCTTTACAGGCTAATGTCAGAAATTAACATTGTGTTCAAAATGTATACCATTTCGTCCTAACCTGTAGTACCTCGGTATATATATACATATTTCCCATTTAATAATTTCTTGAGAATTTATTCCTTAAAGCTCAAGCCTTTGTATTACCATGTAGACTCCTAGATTTCAGTAAATATTATCTGATGTAAAAAAAAAAAGGACTAAGTTTACAAATAATATTTATGTTTCCTATTCTGTATTATTCACTCCGTGCAATATGTTTATTACAAAAGACCCGAGTGACAAATATTTTTTCCCTTCGGTACCAAAACAGTCGTTCTTGTGACAATACGTTTATTTCTTCACATAGACACGATACTTTACAATCGAAATTCGATTCAGGCTTTACACGTGCGGACCCCCCACACGACTTTACAAACTTTACTCGTCGGTGGTTGGTACTTGGCTGTGTACGCGCGCGTATTTGAACTTGCAGAGACCGAATCGTTGAAGAAAGCAGATGGTTCCGGTCGAGAATCCACCGGTTCTATGGGTGTAGCCAAGGAGGTGGTCGGTCGGTGATACGCCGGTTGTACGCATAATAGGGGCCGGTATCTTGTCCTGTCCTCGCACTCATAACATCTATTTCCAGAGCGGACCAACGACTAAGTTTAGAACGGCTGTTCCATATACTCGAGCCATTCGCCCACTCGGGGTCCACTCGCTTGAACAAAATCCGATAAACGAACAAATAAGAGTGATCCCCACACCTACACGTAGCGATGGGACGGATACGATACACATCGATGATACACGAACAATTCGATGCTTGAGTACTCACAAGTGGAGATAAACCGATACCGTCAAAGTATCGATACTTTACATTTATTGACAAAGTAATATAACTGGACGACAACCACCTTCACATTCATTAGCTTTCATATCGATTACTCGCTCCATTCGGTATGTGTACTTTTTTTTCGATACCAAGTATATATCGCAACCGAAA